>NW_027042016.1:0-3431 GCF_035927965.1 Recurvomyces mirabilis | reverse complement strand
GCCTAAGGTCCTTATTAGGCCTATAGTAGAAAAGGTAGGCTTTACTTCGTTTCGCTCTACTATAGGTATCTCCTATAAAGATCCCTAGCTTAACTATAAGAATACTCTATAGTACCTCGTAGGTTCGTAGAACTATAACTATTATTAAACTTATATCTAAGTTAGGAATTTACCTTATAAATATATCTTAGTTACCCTACGAATAGCCGCTTAAGAGTATCTACGTACTTAGCGAGTTATAATACTTAGAGTTAGCTATTCGCGTAAGTTAGGCGGATATTAAGGCCTATACGTTTATTTATTTATTTATACGCCGCGCGTAGAGAAACAAATAGGCCTAATTCCGCTTCTTACCTTTACTTAGACTTTAAATATTATATTAATAGTCTTCGTAAGATTCTTCTAATTATTAATAATATTATCTATAATACCTATATAGCGACTAGTAAGGCGCTATTATATAAATAGGTATATTTAGGGGGCTTACGGATCCTATACGGTGTACTTATAGTATATAACCTAATTATAAGTAGTAATTAATAATTAATATTAATATAGCTAGTACTTATACTAAGAGGTTATACTTACTAGGTATTATATTATTAATATTCGAGGATAACTCTATCTAGGAATAGTCTATAGCCGCAGCCGATCCTAATACTAAAGCTAAATACTCTACCTATAAGAGGTATACTAAGAGTATTACTATAGGCCGTCGTTATAAGCGACTAGACTCTAAGGCGTGCGGGTACTATTCTAGTAGTAAGAGAGCTAGATATAAACTCGTAAGTTGCCCTTAATAAAATCCCGTATACGATTCGGTAGCTAACTACGATAGCTCCCTTTAAGATTTAATAGTTATATTACTAAAGTATCCGAGCTACGTAATAGCTTCGTTAGGACGTACTAGGCCTAGTACCGTACCGTTAACGTTACTACGTAGCGCGTACTAGCTAATAACGACGTTCTTTAGGCCGCTATAGATATTAGTCTAGCCTAGCGTATACTTGCCCGTAAGCTACGTAAGTTTAAGACAAACGCTAATCGCTCTAGTAATAATACTAGTATACCTACTCGCCGCCCCCGCTCCGTATAGGAGTATATATCTCTAGTAGTAGATCGTAAGGCTATACGTAATAGTACTTACCTAGTATAAATCCCTAATACTCGTCGAGTAGGTAGTACTTTTGCGGTAAGTAACCTATCCTTCTTCTCTAAGGACTATATACTAACTTCCCCTAGAAGAATATTACGCGTAGTTATACTAAGGAGGTCCTAGCTACGTCGCTCCTATTACTACGTAAGACTATTAACTAGTATACTCCTTCCCGTCGTACCTCGGGTAGTATATCTAAGATCGTTAGCTTAGGTTTTAGACCTAACTTACCCCTACGCGGCAATCCTAAGACGCCCTTACGTTTAAGTAGGAGGACCGTACGCGGTACTAAGGTCGTACTAGTAGAGGAGATAGATAAGTCTAAGTTAGAATATATAGATATCGATACTCTAAGTATAGATAGCGAGTCTAATAACTCCGTATCTAGCGATACCTTTATAGCGACCTATATCTACCCTAGTCTCTATTCTCGTATTCTAGTAGGTTAGGACCGTACGAGCGGCGTACTCCTAGAGGGTACTCTTTAACCTCGGATTTAGCTAGCCTCTCCTACTATCCTTACTAGCTAGGAGTTTGCTACTCTATATCGCCGCCGTACTCGTACTATCGTTACTCCCTCCCGCCCGCCTACTACTCTAGCTATAATATTAAGTAATAAGTATAAGAGTAGCGGTAGAGCTAGGGAGTCGTCTATAAAGCGTACGTAATTCGTAGACGAGGAGTCTAGTAGTAAGAAGTCTAGTAAGAAGACCTTTACTTAGCTTATAGAAGGCGCGCGCGTAATAGCTAAAGCCGTAATAGTCTAGTAATTACTATCGCCGCTACTATTCGTAGGTAAGGAGGGTAGCCTAGTAAGCCTCTTCTATCGTAACTTCCTAGTATCCGACTTTAATACGATAACTCCGTATAACGCCTATAGGCTATTAGTAGTATTATCGGCCTCGTTTACTAAGTAGTAGACTAAAGCTATATTAGCTACTAAGGCCTATAATAGGTTATATAGTATATTTTACGCCTAGTTGCTAGAAGTAGTACGTCTAGATAAGGAGGAGGCTAAGTAGGCTAGAGAGATATAGCAAGTCTAAGTTCGCCGCGAGCGTAACGCCTAGCTCGCTAACCTCGTCCCTAGCCGTTACGAGGCTTAGTCTTAGCCTTAGGGTACTACTAGTACTAACCCCGCTAACTCTCTTACTAGCGAATAGTAGGAAGACGCTACTAACGATAAGTCTCCTACTCCTCCTATACTTCCTACTCTATTCTCCTACCTTATCTAGAGGTTCGGTACCTAGAAGCTTCCTATAGTACCTAATAACTAGGTAGTAGCCTCTCTATATAACGTCCGCCTATACGTAGTAGCGCTCCTTATCGGCTTCGGCTATAATATAGCACGTATACTATACTTAGCGTTTACTAGAGTTCTTAGAGTTTTTATAGGGTTTTCTTAACTTAGTTTTATTTCTTAGAGAGTTTCTTAATAGGGTAGTTTAGTTAAAGGAAGGTTAGATTATAAAGGGTAGTTATATTACTATATTTTTTAAGTCTTTCTAAAAGTATAGGTAGTTACTATATTCGTAACCGTATACTTACCGTATTTACTTCTTACCTCTTCCGCTTCCTTCGTAGACTTCGCTACTCCTATAGTAACTCCTTTATAGAATCGAAGTTATCCTCTAGTATCTATTAATTCTATTTAGAGTTATATCCTTTCTATAATAGTAAGTACTCTATCTTACCGCTTCTTCTCCTTTTACTAAGAATCTTCTTAACTTTAAAGACCTCGTCGCTATTAGGCGCTAGCTCTAAGGCTTCGGTATTTACTATCTTACTCTCCGTACGCTAATAGAAGGGTCTTAAGAGAGATATATAGAAGGAGTTATAGATCTTATATAAGGGTAGTAGCTCTAAGCGGTACGCTTAAGTACTAAGCCTCTCGATAATCCGGAAAGGACCGATAAACTTCGTAGCTAGCTTTCGACTCGGTACCTTTATCCTTAAGTTCTTCGCGTTTAGTAATACGTACTTATTTAGCTAGAATATATATAAAGTATGTTTGCTATTATAGTAGCGCTATTACTACTCTTATACTAACCGTAGGTAGTCCGTAGCGCTTCTCCGAACTTCTTAGATATATTATAATCTTTCGACGGTAGTAGGCGCCTCCCCTTTATAATAAACGTCCTCGTTTAGGGTAGTCTAATTTAGATGCTTGCCTAGTACTATCTCGAAAGGAGTCTTTACTATACTAGTATACGTCGAGTTATTATACGCGAATTCCGCGTAAGGTAATACTAACGCCTATACGTCCTATTGTTTA
>NW_027042015.1:0-3459 GCF_035927965.1 Recurvomyces mirabilis | reverse complement strand
AGTATAACTTAGAACTAGTATAGTCTAAAGCGCGTTCTAAAGGCTATCTTCTATTCTTCTCTAGGTACTATACGTACTATATAGAAGGCGTTCTATAGGTCGATCTTTAAATACTATATAGAACTTATAAGTTAGTTCTTTATTTCTTCGATATTTAGTAGTAGATATTAGTTCTTAATTATTATTAAGTTTAGTCGTCTATAGTCGATAACTATATATAATTTTCCTTCTTTCTTTAGAATAAATATTAAAGGTAAAGTAGTAGGCGATTAGGATTTCTCGATCTATCCCTTAGATAGGTTCTTATCTATCTAGCTTCGCTACTCTTCTAGCTCTTATTATAATAATATATAAAGTAGTCTCTATAGTAGTTCCTTACTAGGCTAAATTAGTATTTTATAACCCTATAGTCTATATATAGATAAGGCTATAAGCTCTATCTCTTCCTAAAAGAGGCGTTTCTATTATATAAACTCCTTAGAGGTTTCTAAAGGTACGTTATTATTCTCCTTCGCTCTAACTTATTAATCTAGTAGATCTATTCTAGTATCTATCGAGCTTTAGCTACTACGTAGCTCCTATTTTATTTATTAACTAGCTATATATATATACTATCGTTCCTTATTTATTACTAAACTCTACTAGCGCGTAGGCTCGATATTAATAATATATATATATCGCTTAAATATAAGTACTCTTATTTTCTACTCTATATATAGGTTATAATATTCTAACTAAGGTATACCTAATATAATATTATATCTAGCTATAGGTATAATATTTAGGACTATCGTTTCGTAGTACTATTATATTATTAGAGATAGTAGTATTATTTTACTATCTACGTTAGGTAGAGATAAGCTATCGATAGCTATTAGCTCGTACCTACTATCTTTCTTTCTTTAGGTTATAACCCTATATTATTATATAAACTAAGCTAATATAAACGTTCCGCTAGCTCTAGAGTTAATTATTACTATTATTTTATATTCTTATATAATATATTTAGTATATAGGACTATTACTAAAATCTATTAAATATTTATATTACTAAGTTCCTATAATCTATTCTTACTAACGGGCTCTCCTAGTTTTTTATCTCTTAAGCTACTAGAAGCTCGGGGTCTTTAAGGTAGACTTCCTAATTAAGGGGTCTATCCTTTACCTATAATATAATTCTTCCTCTTTTAATATTAAGTAATACTAGTTATCTAGTTAATAGTAGTAGTTTACTAAAGACTTATCTCTTCTATACTAGTAGTAGTAGAGACCTATAAGCTATTATATATATCTACTTACGTAATATAGTTTTATACTACTAGATTATCTCTTATTCTATAATAAGGTCGTTTTACTAGTTCTTTTATATTATATAATCTCGTCGAATCGCTATATAAGTACCTTAATATAGTCTTATATATTTTTACTAATATAGATCCCGTCTAGGGCGTAATATCCTCTAAACCCGTTAGACTTACTTTTTATTAAAGGTATATCTCGTACGTAGTAGTATCCTCCGTTAAGGTTAACTTATTAGTAGTCCTAAAATTCCCTCTATAGGTTATTAAGTAGTAAGTCGAAGTTATTTCGATATAGTTATCGTTTCTTTTATACCTTTAGAAAGACTTCCTTATATTATTTAATTATTATAAAAATTATTTATTTAATTAGTTCTAGTACGTTAATACTAAAGTTAAGTATTTTATTATTACTATTATTATCGTTATCGGTATATTTATAATCTAATAACTCGGGCGTATCCTTATAACCGTCCTCGAAGTCTAGTATAATAGAAGTTAGCGCGAAGCTTTCCTAATTATATATTATAACTAGTTATCTTAATTTCTCTTCGTCGTTAGATTCCTCCTCTTAAAGTTATTATATCTCTTATAGAGTTATATCCTCCTATCTAAGTAAAGGTAGAGACCTTCCTTAGACGTAAATACTATCGTTTCTATTCTACTATAGTTACTATTATCGAATTAGTACTAGCTTAAATATAAGGGGCTAATACGTAGTACTATTAGATTTTTATAATTCTATTAAATTAAACTCCTAACGAGGCTTACTTAGGAACTATTCTAAGTCTACCTTACTCGAGTAGTAAGTCGTATAGGAGTTAATATAATATCCTATCTAGTATAGTTATTTATATTTATTATCTAGGTCCTTCTTAATACTTTCTTTAATTCTTATTATTATATTATAGATAACGTAGATATCGTCCGTAGAGACCGTTCTAAGTAGTTTAAGGAACTTATTCTTTTATTTAATAATTTTGTCCTTATAGTTAGAGTATTACTTCTTTATTAAGCCTATCGTATTAGCGATCTTAGATTACGTTTATTATATAGCGTTACTATTAGCTAATTCCTTACTAACGTATATTCCTAACTAAATAACGTTAATAGCTTTCTAAATATATTTAGTAAATAGATTACGTCGTTCTATAACGTTAATCTCTATAGCGTTAACCTCCTTAAGATCTACTCTATAGTTCTACTATAGTTATACCTTATAGCTACGGTAGTCTCGTACGTAGTATCCTTCCTTTCTATATAAATAGTACTTTAGTCCTTACTTCTTACTTTAGGCGTAGTTCTTACCCTTAGCTCCTACTCTATTAGTTTTACCTCCTCTAAATTTATATTAAATAGCGTCGAATTCTATAGTATTAGAGTTACGACGTTACTATCCTCTAGTCTAGCTATAGGGAGTATAGCTAGTTCGTCTACGGTTCTAATTAGTATTACGTTTCTCTATATATCGTTTATAGAGTATACTATCTACCTTAATTATAGCCTCTTATAATTAAACTAATATTTCTTAAGTTCTTCTATATTTTATAAGCTTATCCTTAACGTTATCCTCAAGTCCTTAATAGTATATAGATCTTAATATAGTACTATCCTATCTAGTATAAGTAGAAACCTCCTTAAACTTAGTAGTATACTAAGATATAGAGGCTCTCTACGTAACTTATTAAATATTCTAAATAGTAACTTACTAGTTATTACTAAGTCTATAGATTCTCTTAACCTATTTAGTAAACTCTAAGAAGTTAGTAAAGATCCCGTTAGGGTCTTTATTCTTAAGTAGAACTATAGTTAACTTAAGACGTATCTAGTTCTAAGCTTCGCCTCGAAGGTAGGATACTATAATATAATAGCGTCGTTATTTGCTAGTAATACCTTTAAGGGAGAAATATAGTATAATCTAGTTTAACTTATCGTCGAGCTTATTATAGTCTCTATAAAAGAAGTCTAGTTTAGTAAAGTACTTAGCTATTCCGGTCCTATCCTTATTAGTAGAGATACTAGCTCGAGTAGTCGAAGCTATACTAACGTCTCTTTTGTTATTAGGAGCTATTTATTTACTTAGAGTACTTACCTACTATAAGGGTATTTAAAATATTATATACCTACGGTATAAGGGGGTTAGAGCTCGTTAGACGAGTAA
>NW_027042014.1:0-3554 GCF_035927965.1 Recurvomyces mirabilis | reverse complement strand
TTCGTAGTAGTCTACCTAGATAATATCCTCGTTTACTCCCGAACGCTCGAAGAATATAAGGTACACGTACGTAAAGTGTTATAGAAGCTATAGGACTATAAGCTACGGGTTAAGCCGTAGAAGAGCGAGTTTTATAAGCACGAGGTACACTTCCTAGGCTACGTAGTAGCCTAGGATAGCATCAAAATAGACACCAAAAAGGTCTATATAGTAAAGGAGTAGCCGACACTAACTAACGTTAAGGAAGTACAATCCTTCCTTAGGTTCGCTAACTTCTATCGGAGGTTTATCGCGAACTACTCCCGAATTACGGCACCACTTACTTTACTTACTACTAAAGATATACCGTTCGTATAGGAGAAATCCTAACGGGAAGTATTCGAGGAACTTAAGCTTTAGTTTACTAAACAACCGATATTACTAGTATTTAACCCTAATAAACCTATTACCGTCGAAATAGATACCTCCGACGTAGCGCTAGGGGCATACTTAAGTTAACTAGGACTAAGTAGACGACTACAACCCGTAGCCTACTACTCGAGGAAGCTATCGGGACCCGAGCTCCGCTACGACGTCTATAATAAGGAGCTTCTAGCTATAGTAGACGCCTATAAAGCGTAGCGAGTCTACCTAGAAGGACCTAAATACTAGGTTACGGTCTATACGGATTATAAAAACTTACGATACTTTATAACTAGCAAGGAGTTAGTTAGGCGATAGATCCGCTAGAGCGAAGAGCTCTCTAGCTTTAACTATAAGATCGTCTATCGTAAGGGATCCGAAAACGAACGAGCTAATGTACTTAGTCGTAGGACTAACTATATAAAAGGCATTAAGAAGGAACAACATGCGATCCTTTAAGAAAACAACGATAGTACGCTAGGAGTTAACCGACTCGCGGCTACTACTATTATTAGTAGACGAGCGACTTCTAGAATATACTAAGGGAAGCGCTTATCCGGGACCTAATAGCTATCTCCGTTACTGCTAATGTAGGCCGATAGGAAGACTAGGAAGAAGATAACGGACTCCTCTTATTCTAAGGATTAATGTACGTACCTATATCCTTAAGAACAGAGTTACTCTAAACTTATTACGATATACCCTAAGCTAGACACCCGGGAGTGTCTAAGATAAATTAGATTATCCGGGCAAGCTATTACTTCCCTAGAATAAGCAAGGCTATCGAGGACTATATCCGTCGATATAATACTTACCGAAGAAGTAAGAACGACCGTTACCGGCCGTATAGCTTGCTCTAACCCTTAAAAGTACCTAAGCGACCCTAGTAGTTACTCTTAATAGACTTTATTATAAAACTACTACTATCTAAGGAGCTAGCAACAAATAAAGTCTTCGACGGCATTATAGTAGTAGTAGATCGATTTACTAAATTTAGGAAGTTTATTCTATACCGGGAAAACTTCAAAATAGAAGATATTGCTTAAGTCTTTATTAAATAGGTCGTAGTACTACATAGCATACTACGGGACCTAGTTACTAATCGAGGATTAGTGTTTATATCTAACTTCTAGATAGCTCTTATAAGGCAGTTCTAGGTTAAGCATCGACTTAGCACCTCGTTCTACCCTTAAACGGATAGATAGACTAAGCGCTTAAATCAAACGCTAGAACAATACCTTAGAGCCTACGTTAATAAGGACCAAAACAATTAGGTAGAACTACTACCGATAGCGCAATTAGCTTACAATAGTACGCCGTCCGAGTCGACTAGACTCTTACCGTTTTAACTAGTATACGGCACCTAAATAAACGACGTACCGATCGTTAACCCTAGCGACCCTAGCCCGGCTACAACCGATCGGGTGGCACGTTTACTCGACATATAAAACTTAGTACGGCTCGATCTCTAGTTTTACTAACAAAACATAGTACGTTATGCTAACCGCAAGAGAATTAAGGGACTAATTCTTAAAGAGGGGGACAAGGTATATCTCCTCCGCCGAAATATTAAGTTAGATAAGCTAAGTAAGAAATTAGATACGGTCAAGCTTAGTCCGTTTAGGATTAAGGCTAAGAAGGGACCTATTAACTTTGCCTTATAGCTACTAAGGCAGATAAGGATATACCCGGTGTTCTATATCTCGCTACTTAAACTAGTAGCGCCGGACGCCGCGCTACAAATAGAACTATTACTACTCGACCCCGAGGTCGAAGAACTAGTATATACCGTTAATAGGATCCTCGATAATGCCTAGATAAACGGTTAGCAAAGGTACTTAGTTAAATAGAAAGGGTATAGCTATACCGAGGCTACCTAGGAGCCGCTAGAGCATTTTAACTCGGAGCAACCGATACTAATATATTAACGGGGTCGCTAAGGAGGAGCCTATAAGACGAAAAGTCGAGGAGAGGGTCGACCCCCGCCTATACGTCTAAGGGGAACTCGGGCAGCGGGTTCCCGGGTACGGATTAATCCGGAAGACTAAGGGAGGATACGGCGAGAGGACTAGCTTCTAGCTGCTCTACTTTAGCTAGGGAGTTTATCTCCTACTCGATCTTCTTAGATTCCTTTATCTCCGTACGACGTAGGACCTTACGGATACGCCGCACCTTCGTACGAGCTTTTTAGGCTCGGTCTTCCGCTAGCTTAAGCTCCTTCTCGGCGTCGTCCATCTCGGATTCTAGTTTTTCACGAACGCTAGCGAGCTTCTAAAATTCCTAGAAAGTAACTCTTAGGTCGTAGGTCTTATACTAGGTAGCGTAGGCAGAGTAGCGACCTAAGGAAACCTCTACGCGACAATCTAGTCCTAGGGACTTATAGCGACTATAGGGCGTTAGCATTTCGCGAAAGCGACGAGCAATAGTTTTCGATAGGTTACCGATACGTTCTAATATCGTTATATTCCTAGGAGGTATTGCGCCCTAAGGATATAGTTAAATAAAGAAAGTACGTCGTATAAATCTAGGAAATTAAGTCTTAAGCGTCGAGACGACGCTACGCTAGATAGGGGATAGTATTAAGACCCTCGCGGGGGACTAGTAGCACGTAACTACCGGAACGCTTACAGCGGGCGCTCCCGTAAGCGCATACTTATAAGGTACGATCCGGACGCTCTACGCGAAAGGTCGCACCGGGCGCGCGAGCCGCGACCTAGTAGATATATATAAGCACGAAGGTGTTAGTAGTTAGGAGCTTCGTGCTTAACCTTAAGTACAGGAGTTAGCGATAGGTTTTACCTACTACTAATTAGTTACGCTTCTATCTACGCCTTAACCGTCTACGCCTAGTTACCTTCCTGCCCTATTAGCAACCCCTTATAACAGTCGATCTTCGAATACTATATAGAACCCGTAAGTTAGTTCTTTATTTCTTCGATGTTTAGTAGCGGATATCGGTTCTTAATCGTTATTAAGTTTAGTCGTCTATAGTCGATAACTATACGTAGTTTTCCTCCTTTCTTTAGAACAAATATTAAGGGTAAAGCGGTAGGCGATTAGGATTTCTCGATCTATCCCCTAGATAGGTTCTTATCTATCTAGCTTCGCTACTCTTCTAGCTCTCGTTATAATAATACGTAAAGTAGTCCCTA